>NC_084620.1:43459352-43489352 GCF_033978795.1 Nerophis ophidion
TAATAGTCTTAGAATCCTGAGATAATGCGAAAAAAGCAATAAAAATGTATTCAAACATAACTTCTAAACAACACATGCAAAATGGCTAATAATGCCTAGAGATAAGTTTTTTGTTAGTTTTACTAGAAAAATGATCTTTAGTAAGGTTTGCATAGACACAAGTTAGTTTTTTTATTCAATATAACAGTGTAACTGTCATACTAAATATGAAAGGTTTATAATCGTAACTCCAAAACCAAATATGAAATTTGTCTTAAAAAGCCTTTGATATTGAATTTATGTAAGCTTTAGCAGAATCAGATATTTTGGAAAGGTTGACAAATACAAATACTAGATTTTACTGGCCTCATATTGGTCACACTCAAAATGACATTTTTTGAAACATAACTCCAAAAATACACATGCAAATAGTCTAATAATGCCTGAAGAAATGCATCTTCAAGAGTTTTCCAGAAAAAAAAAACATTTGGTAAGGTTTGCAAAAACAAAATTTGATTTGTTACTTAATTTTTTTCAGTAATGTACTTAGAATCCTGAGATAATGCAAAAAAAGCAATAAAAATGTATTCCAACATAATTCCTAATCCAAACGTGCAAAATGTCTAAAAATGCCTGTGATATTGAATACATGTGAGTTTTACTAGATACAGTTGTTTTTCAATGGTTTGCAAATACAAAAATGAGGTTTTAATCAATATGACTCTATTATGTAACACTCAATATGACAGTTATTTAAACATAACTCCTACACCACACATTAAAAATGGCTAATAATACCTGAAATATTGCAGCTTTGGGAGTTTTACTAGAAACATATGCTTTTTTAAATGTTGCAAATGCAAAAAGTAGTTTTTTACTCAATATGACTATAATAGTCTTAGAATCCTGAGATAATGCGAAAAAAGCAATACAAATGTATTCAAACATAACTTCTAAACAACACATGCAAAATGGCTAATAATGCCTAGAGATAAGTTTTTTGTTAGTTTTACTATAAAAATGATCTTTAGTAAGGTTTGCATAGACACAAGTTAGTTTTTTTATTCAATATAACAGTGTAACTGTCATACTAAATATGAAAGGTTTATAATCATAACTCCAAAACCAAATATGAAATTTGTCTTAAAAAGCCTTTAATATTGAAATTATGTAAGTTCTACCAGAATCAGGTATTTTGGAAAGAATCACAAATACAAATATTAGATTTTACTGGCCTCATATTGGTCACACTCAAAATGACAGTTTTTGAAACATAACTCCAAAAATACACATGCAAATAGTCTAATAATGCCTGAAGAAATGCATCTTCGAGAGTTTTCCAGAAAAAAAAACATTTGGTAAGGTTTGCAAAAACAAAATTTGATTTGTTACTCAATTTGACAGTAATGTACTTAGAATCCTGAGATAATGCGAAAAAAGCAATAAAAATGTATTCCAACATAATTCCTAATCCAAACGTGCAAAATGTCTAAAAATGCCTGTGATATTGAATACATGTGAGTTTTACTAGATACAGTTGTTTTTCTATGGTTTGCAAATACAAAAATGAGGTTTTACTCAATGTGACTGTACACTGTAACACTCAATATGACAGTTATTTAAACATAACTCCTACACCACACATGAAAAATGGCTAATAATGCCTGAAATAATGCATCTTTGGGAGTTTTACTCGAAACATATGCTTTTTTAAATCTTGCAAATGCAAAAAGTAGTTTTTTACTCAATATGACTATAATAGTCTTAGAATCCTGAGATAATGCGAAAAAAGCAATACAAATGTATTCAAACATAACTTCTAAACAACACATGCAAAATGGCTAATAATGCCTAGTAATATGTTTTTGTGTTAGTTTTACTAGAAAAATGATCTTTTGTAAGGTGTGCAAAGACACAAGTTAGATTTTTTTATTCAATATAACACTGTAACTGTCATACTAAATATGAAAGGTTTATAATCATAACTCCAAAACCAAATATGAAATTTGTCTTAAAAAGCCTTTAATATTGAATTTATGTAAGTTTTAGCAGAATCAGGTATTTTGGAAAGGTTGACAAATACAAATATTATATTTTACTGGCCTTATATTGGTCACACTCAAAATGACATTTTTTGAAACATAACTCCAAAAATACACATGCAAATAGTCTAATAATACCTGAAGAAATGCATCTTCGAGAGTTTCCCAGAAAAAAAAACATTTGGTAAGGTTTGCAAAAACAAAATTTGATTTGTTACTCAATTTGACAGTAATGTACTTAGAATCCTGAGATAATGCGAAAAAAGCAATAAAAATGTATTCAAACATAACTTCTAAACAACACATGCAAAATGGCTAATAATGCCTAGAGATATGTTTTTTTGTTAGTTTTACTAGAAAAATGATCTTTAGTAAGGTTTGCATTGACACAAGTTAGTTTTTTTATTCAATATAACAGTGTAACTGTCATACTAAATATGAAAGGTTTATAATCATAACTCCAAAACCAAATATGAAATTTGTCTTAAAAAGCCTTTAATATTGAATTTATGTAAGTTCTACTAGAATCAGATATTTTGGAAAGAATCACAAATACAAATATTAGATTTTACTGGCCTCATATTGGTCACACTCAAAATGACAGTTTTTGAAACATAACTCCAAAAATACACATGCAAAATGTCTAATAATGCCTGAAGAAATGCATCTTCAAGAGTTTTCCTGAAAAAAAAAACATTTGGTAAGGTTTGCAAAAACAAAATTTGATTTGTTACTCAATTTGACAGTAATGTACTTAGAATCCTGAGATAATGCGAAAAAAGCAATAAAAATGTATTCCAACATAATTCCTAATCCAAACGTGCAAAATGTCTAAAAATGCCTTTGATATTGAATACATGTGAGTTTTACTAGATACAGTTGTTTTTCTATGGTTTGCAAATACAAAAATGAGGTTTTACTCAATGTGACTGTACACTGTAACACTCAATATGAGAGTTATTTAAACATAACTCCTACACCACACATGAAAAATGGCTAATAATGCCTGAAATAATGCATCTTTGGGAGTTTTACTCAAAACATATGCTTTTTTAAATCTTGCAAATGCAAAAAGTAGTTTTTTACTCAATATGACTATAATAGTCTTAGAATCCTGAGATAATGCGAAAAAAGCAATACAAATGTATTCAAACATAACTTCTAAACAACACATGCAAAATGGCTAATAATGCCCAGAGATATGTTTTTTTGTTAGTTTTACTAGAAAAATGATCTTTTGTAAGGTTTGCAAAGACACAAATTAGTTTTTTTATTCAATATAACAGTGTAACTGTCATACTAAATATGAAAGGTTTATAATCATAACTCCAAAACCAAATATGAAATTTGTCTTAAAAAGCCTTTAATATTGAATTTATGTAAGTTCTACCAGAATCAGGTATTTTGGAAAGAATCACAAATACAAATATTAGATTTTACTGGCCTCATATTGGTCACACTCAAAATAACATTTTTTGAAACATAACTCCAAAAATACACATGCAAATAGTCTAATAATGCCTGAAGAAATGCATCTTCGAGAGTTTTCCAGAAAAAAAACATTTGGTAAGGTTTGCAATAACAAAATTTGATTTGTTACTCAATTTGACAGTAATGTACTTAGAATCCTGAGATAATGCGAAAAAAGCAATCAAAATTTATTCCAACATAATTCCTAATCCAAACGTGCAAAATGTCTAAAAATGCCTGTGATATTGAATACATGTGAGTTTTACTAGATACAGTTGTTTTCATATGGTTTGCAAATACAAAAATGAGGTTTTAATCAATATGACTGTATACTGTAACACTCAATATGACAGTTATTTAAACATAACTCCTACACCACACATTAAAAATGGCTAATAATGCCTGAAATAATGCATCTTTGGGAGTTTTACTAGAAAAATATGCTTTTTTAAATGTTGCAAATGCAAAAAGTAGTGTTTTACTCAATATGACTATAATAGTCTTCGAATCCTGAGATAATGCGAAAAAAGCAATAAAAATGTATTCAAACATAACTTCTAAACAACACATGCAAAATAGCTAATAATGCCTAGAGATATGTTTTTTTGTTAGTTTTACTAGAAAAATGATCTTTAGTAAGGTTTGCAAAGACACAAGTTAGTTTTTTTATTCAATATAACAGTGTAACTGTCATACTAAATATGAAAGGTTTATAATCATAACTCCAAAACCAAATATGAAATTTGTCTTAAAAAGCCTTTAATATTGAATTTATGTAAGTTCTACTAGAATCAGATATTTTGGAAAGAATCACAAATACAAATATTAGATTTTACTGGCCTCATATTGGTCACACTCAAAATGACAGTTTTTGAAACATAACTCCAAAAATACACATGCAAATAGTCTAATAATGCCTGAAGAAATGCATCTTCGAGATTTTTCCAGAAAAAAAAAACATTTGGTAAGGTTTGCAAAAACAAAATTTGATTTGTTACTCAATTTTTTTCAGTAATGTACTTAGAATCCTGAGATAAAGCGAAAAAAGCAATAAAAATGTATTCCAACATAATTCCTAATCCAAACGTGCAAAATGTCTAAAAATGCCTGTGATATTGAATACATGTGAGTTTTACTAGATACAATTGTTTTTCTATGGTTTGCAAATACAAAAATGAGGTTTTACTCAATGTGACTGTACACTGTAACACTCAATATGACAGTTATTTAAACATAACTCCTACACCACACATGAAAAATGGCTAATAATGCCTGAAATAATGCATCTTTGGAGTTTTACTCGAAACATATGCTTTTTTAAATGTTGCAAATGCAAAAAGTAGTTTTTTACTCAATATGACTATAATAGTCTTAGAATCCTGAGATAATGCGAAAAAAGCAATACAAATGTATTCAAACATAACTTCTAAACAACACATGCAAAATGGCTAATAATGCCCAGAGATATGTTTTTTTGTTAGTTTTACTAGAAAAATTATCTTTTGTGAGGTTTGCAAAGACACAAATTAGTTTTTTATTCAATATAACAGTGTAACTGTCATACTAAATATGAAAGGTTTATAATCATAACTCCAAAACCAAATATGAAATTTGTCTTAAAAAGCCTTTAATATTGAATTTTTTAAGTTTTAGCAGAATCAGGTATTTTGGAAGGTTGACAAATACAAATATTAGATTTTACTGGCCTCATATTGGTCACACTCAAAATGACATTTTTTGAAACATAACTCCAAAAATACACATGCAAATAGTCTAATAATGCCTGAAGAAATGCATCTTCGAGAGTTTTCCAGAAAAAAAACATTTGGTAAGGTTTGCAAAAACAAAATTTGATTTGTTACTCAATTTGACAGTAATGTACTTAGAATCCTGAGATAATGCGAAAAAAGCAATAAAAATGTATTCCAACATAATTCCTAAACCAAACGTGCAAAATGTCTAAAAATGCCTGTGGTATTGAATACATGTGAGTTTTACTAGATACAGTTGTTTTTCTATGGTTTGCAAATACAAAAATGAGGTTTTAATCAATATGACTGTACACTGTAACACTCAATATGACAGTTATTTAAACATAACTCCTACACCACACATTAAAAATGGCTAATAATGCCTGAAATAATGCAACTTTGGGAGTTTTACTAGAAACATATGCTTTTTTGAATCTTGCAAATGCAAAAAGTAGTGTTTTACTCAATATGACTATAATAGTCTTAGAATCCTGAGATAATGCGAAAAAAGCAATACAAATGTATTCAAACATAACTTCTAAACAACACATGCAAAATGGCTAATAATGCCTAGAGATAAGTTTTTTTGTTAGTTTTACTAGAAAAATGATCTTTTGTAAGGTTTGCAAAGACACAAGTTAGTTTTTTTATTCAATATAACACTGTAACTGTCATACTAAATGTGAAAGTATTATAATCATAACTCCAAAACCAAATATGAAATTTGTCTTAAAAAGCCTTTAATATTGAATTTATGTAAGTTCTACCAGAATCAGGTATTTTGGAAAGAATCACAAATACAAATATTAGATTTTACTGGCCTCATATTGGTCACACTCAAAATGACAGTTTTTGAAACATAACTCCAAAAATACACATGCAAATAGTCTAATAATGCCTGAAGAAATGCATCTTCGAGAGTTTTCCAGAAAAAAAACATTTGGTAAGGTTTGCAAAAACAAAATTTGATTTGTTACTCAATTTTTTTCAGTAATGTACTTAGAATCCTGAAATAATGCGAAAAAAGCAATAAAAATGTATTCCAACATAATTCCTAATCCAAACGTGCAAAATGTCTAAAAATGCCTGTGATAGTGAATACATGTGAGTTTTAATAGATACAGTTGTTTTTCAATGGTTTGCAAATACAAAAATGAGGTTTTAATCAATATGACTGTACACTGTAACACTCAATATGACAGTTATTTAAACATAACTCCTACACCACATATTAAAAATGGCTAATAATGCCTGAAATAATGCATCTTTGGGAGTTTTACTAGAAACATATGCTTTTTTAAATGTTGCAAATGCAAAAAGTAGTTTTTTACTCAATATGACTATAATAGTCTTAGAATCCTGAGATAATGCGAAAAAAGCAATAAAAATGTATTCAAACATAACTTCTAAACAACACATGCAAAATGGCTAATAATGCCTAGAGATAAGTTTTTTGTTAGTTTTACTAGAAAAATGATCTTTAGTAAGGTTTGCATAGACACAAGTTAGTTTTTTTATTCAATATAACAGTGTAACTGTCATACTAAATATGAAAGGTTTATAATCGTAACTCCAAAACCAAATATGAAATTTGTCTTAAAAAGCCTTTGATATTGAATTTATGTAAGCTTTAGCAGAATCAGATATTTTGGAAAGGTTGACAAATACAAATACTAGATTTTACTGGCCTCATATTGGTCACACTCAAAATGACATTTTTTGAAACATAACTCCAAAAATACACATGCAAATAGTCTAATAATGCCTGAAGAAATGCATCTTCAAGAGTTTTCCAGAAAAAAAAAACATTTGGTAAGGTTTGCAAAAACAAAATTTGATTTGTTACTTAATTTTTTTCAGTAATGTACTTAGAATCCTGAGATAATGCAAAAAAAGCAATAAAAATGTATTCCAACATAATTCCTAATCCAAACGTGCAAAATGTCTAAAAATGCCTGTGATATTGAATACATGTGAGTTTTACTAGATACAGTTGTTTTTCAATGGTTTGCAAATACAAAAATGAGGTTTTAATCAATATGACTCTATTATGTAACACTCAATATGACAGTTATTTAAACATAACTCCTACACCACACATTAAAAATGGCTAATAATACCTGAAATATTGCAGCTTTGGGAGTTTTACTAGAAACATATGCTTTTTTAAATGTTGCAAATGCAAAAAGTAGTTTTTTACTCAATATGACTATAATAGTCTTAGAATCCTGAGATAATGCGAAAAAAGCAATACAAATGTATTCAAACATAACTTCTAAACAACACATGCAAAATGGCTAATAATGCCTAGAGATAAGTTTTTTGTTAGTTTTACTATAAAAATGATCTTTAGTAAGGTTTGCATAGACACAAGTTAGTTTTTTTATTCAATATAACAGTGTAACTGTCATACTAAATATGAAAGGTTTATAATCATAACTCCAAAACCAAATATGAAATTTGTCTTAAAAAGCCTTTAATATTGAAATTATGTAAGTTCTACCAGAATCAGGTATTTTGGAAAGAATCACAAATACAAATATTAGATTTTACTGGCCTCATATTGGTCACACTCAAAATGACAGTTTTTGAAACATAACTCCAAAAATACACATGCAAATAGTCTAATAATGCCTGAAGAAATGCATCTTCGAGAGTTTTCCAGAAAAAAAAACATTTGGTAAGGTTTGCAAAAACAAAATTTGATTTGTTACTCAATTTGACAGTAATGTACTTAGAATCCTGAGATAATGCGAAAAAAGCAATAAAAATGTATTCCAACATAATTCCTAATCCAAACGTGCAAAATGTCTAAAAATGCCTGTGATATTGAATACATGTGAGTTTTACTAGATACAGTTGTTTTTCTATGGTTTGCAAATACAAAAATGAGGTTTTACTCAATGTGACTGTACACTGTAACACTCAATATGACAGTTATTTAAACATAACTCCTACACCACACATGAAAAATGGCTAATAATGCCTGAAATAATGCATCTTTGGGAGTTTTACTCGAAACATATGCTTTTTTAAATCTTGCAAATGCAAAAAGTAGTTTTTTACTCAATATGACTATAATAGTCTTAGAATCCTGAGATAATGCGAAAAAAGCAATACAAATGTATTCAAACATAACTTCTAAACAACACATGCAAAATGGCTAATAATGCCTAGTAATATGTTTTTGTGTTAGTTTTACTAGAAAAATGATCTTTTGTAAGGTGTGCAAAGACACAAGTTAGATTTTTTTATTCAATATAACACTGTAACTGTCATACTAAATATGAAAGGTTTATAATCATAACTCCAAAACCAAATATGAAATTTGTCTTAAAAAGCCTTTAATATTGAATTTATGTAAGTTTTAGCAGAATCAGGTATTTTGGAAAGGTTGACAAATACAAATATTATATTTTACTGGCCTTATATTGGTCACACTCAAAATGACATTTTTTGAAACATAACTCCAAAAATACACATGCAAATAGTCTAATAATACCTGAAGAAATGCATCTTCGAGAGTTTCCCAGAAAAAAAAAACATTTGGTAAGGTTTGCAAAAACAAAATTTGATTTGTTACTCAATTTGACAGTAATGTACTTAGAATCCTGAGATAATGCGAAAAAAGCAATAAAAATGTATTCAAACATAACTTCTAAACAACACATGCAAAATGGCTAATAATGCCTAGAGATATGTTTTTTTGTTAGTTTTACTAGAAAAATGATCTTTAGTAAGGTTTGCATTGACACAAGTTAGTTTTTTTATTCAATATAACAGTGTAACTGTCATACTAAATATGAAAGGTTTATAATCATAACTCCAAAACCAAATATGAAATTTGTCTTAAAAAGCCTTTAATATTGAATTTATGTAAGTTCTACTAGAATCAGATATTTTGGAAAGAATCACAAATACAAATATTAGATTTTACTGGCCTCATATTGGTCACACTCAAAATGACAGTTTTTGAAACATAACTCCAAAAATACACATGCAAAATGTCTAATAATGCCTGAAGAAATGCATCTTCAAGAGTTTTCCTGAAAAAAAAAACATTTGGTAAGGTTTGCAAAAACAAAATTTGATTTGTTACTCAATTTGACAGTAATGTACTTAGAATCCTGAGATAATGCGAAAAAAGCAATAAAAATGTATTCCAACATAATTCCTAATCCAAACGTGCAAAATGTCTAAAAATGCCTTTGATATTGAATACATGTGAGTTTTACTAGATACAGTTGTTTTTCTATGGTTTGCAAATACAAAAATGAGGTTTTACTCAATGTGACTGTACACTGTAACACTCAATATGAGAGTTATTTAAACATAACTCCTACACCACACATGAAAAATGGCTAATAATGCCTGAAATAATGCATCTTTGGGAGTTTTACTCAAAACATATGCTTTTTTAAATCTTGCAAATGCAAAAAGTAGTTTTTTACTCAATATGACTATAATAGTCTTAGAATCCTGAGATAATGCGAAAAAAGCAATACAAATGTATTCAAACATAACTTCTAAACAACACATGCAAAATGGCTAATAATGCCCAGAGATATGTTTTTTTGTTAGTTTTACTAGAAAAATGATCTTTTGTAAGGTTTGCAAAGACACAAATTAGTTTTTTTATTCAATATAACAGTGTAACTGTCATACTAAATATGAAAGGTTTATAATCATAACTCCAAAACCAAATATGAAATTTGTCTTAAAAAGCCTTTAATATTGAATTTATGTAAGTTCTACCAGAATCAGGTATTTTGGAAAGAATCACAAATACAAATATTAGATTTTACTGGCCTCATATTGGTCACACTCAAAATAACATTTTTTGAAACATAACTCCAAAAATACACATGCAAATAGTCTAATAATGCCTGAAGAAATGCATCTTCGAGAGTTTTCCAGAAAAAAAACATTTGGTAAGGTTTGCAATAACAAAATTTGATTTGTTACTCAATTTGACAGTAATGTACTTAGAATCCTGAGATAATGCGAAAAAAGCAATCAAAATTTATTCCAACATAATTCCTAATCCAAACGTGCAAAATGTCTAAAAATGCCTGTGATATTGAATACATGTGAGTTTTACTAGATACAGTTGTTTTCATATGGTTTGCAAATACAAAAATGAGGTTTTAATCAATATGACTGTATACTGTAACACTCAATATGACAGTTATTTAAACATAACTCCTACACCACACATTAAAAATGGCTAATAATGCCTGAAATAATGCATCTTTGGGAGTTTTACTAGAAAAATATGCTTTTTTAAATGTTGCAAATGCAAAAAGTAGTGTTTTACTCAATATGACTATAATAGTCTTCGAATCCTGAGATAATGCGAAAAAAGCAATAAAAATGTATTCAAACATAACTTCTAAACAACACATGCAAAATAGCTAATAATGCCTAGAGATATGTTTTTTTGTTAGTTTTACTAGAAAAATGATCTTTAGTAAGGTTTGCAAAGACACAAGTTAGTTTTTTTATTCAATATAACAGTGTAACTGTCATACTAAATATGAAAGGTTTATAATCATAACTCCAAAACCAAATATGAAATTTGTCTTAAAAAGCCTTTAATATTGAATTTATGTAAGTTCTACTAGAATCAGATATTTTGGAAAGAATCACAAATACAAATATTAGATTTTACTGGCCTCATATTGGTCACACTCAAAATGACAGTTTTTGAAACATAACTCCAAAAATACACATGCAAAATGTCTAATAATGCCTGAAGAAATGCATCTTCAAGAGTTTTCCTGAAAAAAAAAACATTTGGTAAGGTTTGCAAAAACAAAATTTGATTTGTTACTCAATTTGACAGTAATGTACTTAGAATCCTGAGATAATGCGAAAAAAGCAATAAAAATGTATTCCAACATAATTCCTAATCCAAACGTGCAAAATGTCTAAAAATGCCTTTGATATTGAATACATGTGAGTTTTACTAGATACAGTTGTTTTTCTATGGTTTGCAAATACAAAAATGAGGTTTTACTCAATGTGACTGTACACTGTAACACTCAATATGAGAGTTATTTAAACATAACTCCTACACCACACATGAAAAATGGCTAATAATGCCTGAAATAATGCATCTTTGGGAGTTTTACTCAAAACATATGCTTTTTTAAATCTTGCAAATGCAAAAAGTAGTTTTTTACTCAATATGACTATAATAGTCTTAGAATCCTGGGATAATGCGAAAAAAGCAATACAAATGTATTCAAACATAACTTCTAAACAACACATGCAAAATGGCTAATAATGCCCAGAGATATGTTTTTTTGTTAGTTTTACTAGAAAAATGATCTTTTGTAAGGTTTGCAAAGACACAAATTAGTTTTTTTATTCAATATAACAGTGTAACTGTCATACTAAATATGAAAGGTTTATAATCATAACTCCAAAACCAAATATGAAATTTGTCTTAAAAAGCCTTTAATATTGAATTTTTGTAAGTTTTAGCAGAATCAGGTATTTTGGAAAGGTTGACAAATACAAATATTAGATTTTACTGGTCTCATATTGGTCACACTCAAAATGACATTCTTTGAAACATAACTCCAAAAATACACATGCAAATAGTCTAATAATGCCTGAAGAAATGCATCTTCGAGAGTTTTCCAGAAAAAAAAACATTTGGTAAGGTTTGCAAAAACAAAATTTGATTTGTTACTCAATTTGACAGTAATGTACTTAGAATCCTGAGATAATGCGAAAAAAGCAATAAAAATGTATCCCAACATAATTCCTAATCCAAACGTGTAAAATGTCTAAAAATGCCTGTGATATTGAATACATGTGAGTTTTACTAGATACAGTTGTTTTTCTATGGTTTGCAAATACAAAAATGAGGTTTTACTCAATGTGACTGTACACTGTAACACTCAATATGACAGTTATTTAAACATAACTCCTACACCACACATGAAAAATGGCTAATAATGCCTGAAATAATGCATCTTTGGGAGTTTTACTCGAAACATATGCTTTTTTAAATCTTGCAAATGCAAAAAGTAGTTTTTTACTCAATATGACTATAATAGTCTTAGAATCCTGAGATAATGCGAAAAAAGCAATACAAATGTATTCAAACATAACTTCTAAACAACACATGCAAAATGGCTAATAATGCCTTGAGATAAGTTTTTTTGTTAGTTTTACTAGAAAAATGATCTTTAGTAAGGTTTGCAAAGACACAAGTTAGTTTTTTTATTCAATATAACAGTGTAACTGTCATACTAAATATGAAAGGTTTATAATCATAACTCCAAAACCAAATATGAAATTTGTCTTAAAAAGCCTTTAATATTGAATTTTTGTAAGTTTTAGCAGAATCAGGTATTTTGGAAAGGTTGACAAATACAAATATTATATTTTACTGGCCTCATATTGGTCACACTCAAAATGACATTTTTTGAAACATAACTCCAAAAATACACATGCAAATAGTCTAATAATGCCTGAAGAAATGCATCTTCGAGAGTTTTCCAGAAAAAAAACATTTGGTAAGGTTTGCAAAAAAAAAATTTGATTTGTTACTGAATTTGACAGTAATGTACTTAGAATCCTGAGATAATGCGAAAAAAGCAATAAAAATGTATTCCAACATAATTCCTAAACCAAACGTGCAAAATGTCTAAAAATGCCTGTGGTATTGAATACATGTGAGTTTTACTAGATACAGTTGTTTTTCTATGGTTTGCAAATACAAAAATGAGGTTTTAATCAATATGACTGTACACTGTAACACTCAATATGACAGTTATTTAAACATAACTCCTACACCACACATGAAAAATGGCTAATAATGCCTGAAATAATGCATCTTTGGGAGTTTTACTCGAAACATATGCTTTTTTAAATCTTGCAAATGCAAAAAGTAGTTTTTTACTCAATATGACAATAATAGTCTTAGAATCCTGAGATAATGCGAAAAAAGCAACACAAATGTATTCAAACATAACTTCTAAACAACACATGCAAAATGGCTAATAACTCCTAGAGACAAGTTTTTTTGTTAGTTTTACTAGAAAAATGATATTTTGTAAGGTTTGCAAAGACACAAGTTAGTTTTTTTATTCAATATAACACTGTAACTGTCATACTAAATATGAAAGGTTTATAATCATAACTCCAAAACCAAATATGAAATTTGTCTCAAAAAGCCTTTAATATTGAATTTATGTAAGTTTTAGCGGAATCAGGTATTTTGGAAAGGTTGACAAATACAAATATTAGATTTTACTGGCCTCATATTGGTCACACTCAAAATGACATGTTTTGAAACATAACTCCAAAAATACACATGCAAATAGTCTAATAATGCCTGAAGAAATGCATCTTCGAGAGTTTTCCAGAAAAAAAAACATTTGGTAAGGTTTGCAAAAACAAAATTTGATTTGTTACTCATTTTTTTTCAGTAATGTACTTAGAATCCTGAGATAATGCGAAAAAAGCAATAAAAATGTATTCCAACATAATTCCTAATCCAAACGTGCAAAATGTCTAAAAATGCCTGTGATATTGAATACATGTGAGTTTTTCTAGATACAGTTGTTTTTCAATGGTTTGCAAATACAAAAATGAGGTTTTAATCAATATGACTGTATACTGTAACACTCAATATGACAGTTATTTAAACATAACTCCTACACCACACATTACAAATTGCTAATAATGCCTGAAATAATGCATCTTTGGGAGTTTTACTAGAAACATATGCTTTTTTAAATGTTGCAAATGCAAAAAGTAGTGTTTTACTCAATATGACTATAATAGTCTTAGAGTCCTGAGATAATGTGAAAAAAGCAATACAAATATATTCAAACATAACTTCTAAACAACACATGCAAAATGGCTAATAATGCCTAGAGATATGTTTTTTTGTTAGTTGTACTAGAAAAATGATCTTTTGTAAGGTTTGCAAAGACACAAGTTAGTTTTTTTATTCAATATAACACTGTAACTGTCATACTAAATATGAAAGGTTTATAATCATAACTCCAAAACCAAATATGAAATTTGTCTTAAAAAGCCTTTGATATTGAATGTATGTAAGTTTTAGCAGAATCAGGTATTTTGGAAAGGTTGACAAATACAAATATTAGATTTTACTGGCCTCATATTGGTCACACTCAAAATGACATTTTTTGAAACATAACTCCAAAAATACACACGCAAATAGTCTAATAATGCCTGAAGAAATGCATCTTCGAGAGTTTTCCAGAAAAAAAACATTTGGTAAGGTTTGCAAAAACAAAATTTGATTTGTTACTCAATTTGACAGTAATGTATTTAGAATCCTGAGATAATGCGAAAAAAAGCAATAAAAATGTATTCCAACATAATTCCTAATCCAAACGTGCAAAATGTCTAAAAATGCCTGTGATATTGAATACATGTGAGTTTTACTAGATACAGTTGTTTTTCTATGGTTTGCAAATACAACAATGAGGTTTTAACCAATATGACTGTATACTGTAACACTCAATATGACAGTTATTTAAACATAACTCCTACACCACACATTAAAAATGGCTAATAATGCCTGAAATAATGCATCTTTGGGAGTTTTACCAGAAACATATGCTTTTTTAAATCTTGCAAATGCAAAAAGTAGTTTTTTACTCAATATGACTATAATAGTCTTAGAATCCTGAGATAATGCGAAAAAAGCAATACAAATGTATTCAAACATAACTTCTAAACAACACATGCAAAATGGCTAATAATGCCTAGAGATAAGTTTTTTTGTTAGTTTTACTAGAAAAATGATCTTTTGTAAGGTTTGCAAAGACACATGTTAGTTTTTTTATTCAATATAACACTGTAACTGTCATACTAAATATGAAAGGTTTATAATCATAACTCCAAAACCAAATATAAAATTTGTCTTAAAAAGCCTTTAATATTGAATTTATGTAAGTTTTAGCAGAATCAGGTATTTTGGAAAGGTTGACAAATACAAATATTAGATTTTACTGGCCTTATATTTGTCACACTCAAAATGACATTTTTTGAAACATAACTCCAAAAATACACATGCAAATAGTCTAATAATGCCTGAAGAAATGCATCTTCGAGAGTTTTCCAGAAAAAAAAACATTTGGTAAGGTTTGCAAAAACAAAATTTGATTTGTTACTCAATTTGACAGTAATGTACTTAGAATCCTGAGATAATGCGAAAAAAGCAATAAAAATGTATTCAAACATAACTTCTAAACAACACATGCAAAATGGCTAATAATGCCTAGAGATATGTTTTTTTGTTAGTTTTACTAGAACAATGATCTTTAGTAAGGTTTGCATAAACACAAGTTAGTTTTTTTATTCAATATAACAGTGTAACTGTCATACTAAATATGAAAGGTTTATAATCATAACTCCAAAACCAAATATGAAATTTGTCTTAAAAAGCCTTTAATATTGAATTTATGTAAGTTCTACTAGAATCAGATATTTTGGAAAGAATCACAAATACAAATATTAGATTTTACTGGCCTCATATTGGTCACACTCAAAATGACAGTTTTTGAAACATAACTCCAAAAATACACATGCAAAATGTCTAATAATGCCTGAAGAAATGCATCTTCAAGAGTTTTCCTGAAAAAAAAACATTTGGTAAGGTTTGCAAAAACAAAATTTGATTTGTTACTCAATTTGACAGTAATGTACTTAGAATCCTGAGATAATGCGAAAAAAGCAATAAAAATGTATTCCAACATAATTCCTAATCCAAACGTGCAAAATGTCTAAAAATGCCTTTGATATTGAATACATGTGAGTTTTACTGGATACAGTTGTTTTTCTATGGTTTGCAAATACAAAAATGAGGTTTTAATCAATATGACTGTATACTGTAACACTCAATATGACAGTTATTTAAACATAACTCCTACACCACACATTAAAAATGGCTAATAATGCCTGAAATAATGCATCTTTGGGAGTTTTACTAGAAACATATGCTTTTTTAAATGTTGCAAATGCAAAAAGTAGTTTTTTACTCAATATGACAATAATAGTCTTCGAATCCTGAGATAATGCGAAAAAAGCAATACAAATGTATTCAAACATAAATTCTAAACAACACATGCAAAATGGCTAATAATGCCTAGAGATAAGTTTTTTTATTAGTTTTACTAGAAAAATGATCTTTTGTAAGGTTTGCAAAGACACAAGTTAGTTTTTTTATTCAATATAACACTGTAACTGTCATACTAAATATGAAAGGTTTATAATCATAACTCCAAAACCAAATATAAAATTTGTCTTAAAAAGCCTTTAATATTGAATTTATGTAAGTTTTAGCAGAATCAGGTATTTTGGAAAGGTTGACAAATACAAATATTAGATTTTACTGGCCTTATATTGGTCACACTCAAAATTACATTTTTTGAAACATAACTCCAAAAATACACATGCAAATAGTCTAATAATGCCTGAAGAAATGCATCTTCGAGAGTTTTCCAGAAAAAAAAACATTTGGTAAGGTTTGCAAAAACAAAATTTGATTTGTTACTCAATTTGACAGTAATGTACTTAGAATCCTGAGATAATGCGAAAAAAGCAATAAAAATGTATTCAAACATAACTTCTAAACAACACATGCAAAATGGCTAATAATGCCTAGAGATATGTTTTTTTGTTAGTTTTACTAGAACAATGATCTTTAGTAAGGTTTGCATAAACACAAGTTAGTTTTTTTATTCAATATAACAGTGTAACTGTCATACTAAATATGAAAGGTTTATAATCATAACTCCAAAATCAAATATGAAATTTGTCTTAAAAAGCCTTTAATATTGAATTTATTTAAGTTCTACTAGAATCAGATATTTTGGAAAGAATCACAAATACAAATATTAGATTTTACTGGCCTCATATTGGTCACACTCAAAATGACAGTTTTTGAAACATAACTCCAAAAATACACATGCAAAATGTCTAATAATGCCTGAAGAAATGCATCTTCAAGAGTTTTCCTGAAAAAAAAAACATTTGGTAAGGTTTGCAAAAACAAAATTTGATTTGTTACTCAATTTGACAGTAATGTACTTAGAATCCTGAGATAATGCGAAAAAAGCAATAAAAATGTATTCCAACATAATTCCTAATCCAAACGTGCAAAATGTCTAAAAATGCCTTTGATATTGAATACATGTGAGTTTTACTGGATACAGTTGTTTTTCTATGGTTTGCAAATACAAAAATGAGGTTTTAATCAATATGACTGTATACTGTAACACTCAATATGACAGTTATTTAAACATAACTCCTACACCACACATTAAAAATGGCTAATAATGCCTGAAATAATGCATCTTTGGGAGTTTTACTAGAAACATATGCTTTTTTAAATGTTGCAAATGCAAAAAGTAGTTTTTTACTCAATATGACAATAATAGTCTTCGAATCCTGAGATAATGCGAAAAAAGCAATACAAATGTATCCAAACATAACTTCTAAACAACACATGCAAAATGGCTAATAATGCCTAGAGATAAGTTTTTTTATTAGTTTTACTAGAAAAATGATCTTTTTTAAGGTTTGCAAAGACACAAGTTAGTTTTTTTATTCAATATAACACTGTAACTGTCATACTAAATATGAAAGGTTTATAATCATAACTCCAAAACCACATATAAAATTTGTCTTAAAAAGCCTTTAATATTGAATTTATGTAAGTTTTAGCAGAATCAGGTATTTTGGAAAGGTTGAAAAATACAAATATTAGATTTTACTGGCCTTATATTGGTCACACTCAAAATGACATTTTTTGAAACATAACTCCAAAAATACACATGCAAATAGTCTAATAATGCCTGAAGAAATGCATCTTCGAGAGTTTTCCAGAAAAAAAAACATTTGGTAAGGTTTGCAAAAACAAAATTTGATTTGTTACTCAATTTGACAGTAATGTACTTAGAATCCTGAGATAATGCGAAAAAAGCAATAAAAATGTATTCAAACATAAATTCTAAACAACACATGCAAAATGGCTAATAATGCCTAGAGATATGTTTTTTTGTTAGTTTTACTAGAACAATGATCTTTAGTAAGGTTTGCATAAACACAAGTTAGTTTTTTTATTCAATATAACAGTGTAACTGTCATACTAAATATGAAAGGTTTATAATCATAACTCCAAAACCAAATATGAAATTTGTCTTAAAAAGCCTTTAATATTGAATTTATGTAAGTTCTACTAGAATCAGATATTTTGGAAAGAATCACAAATACAAATATTAGATTTTACTGGCCTCATATTGGTCACACTCAAAATGACAGTTTTTGAAACATAACTCCAAAAATACACATGCAAAATGTCTAATAATGCCTGAAGAACTGCATCTTCAAGAGTTTTCCTGAAAAAAAACATTTGGTAAGGTTTGCAAAAACAAAATTTGATTTGTTACTCAATTTGACAGTAATGTACTTAGAATCCTGAGATAATGCGAAAAAAGCAATAAAAATGTATTCCAACATAATTCCTAATCCAAACGTGCAAAATGTCTAAAAATGCCTTTGATATTGAATACATGTGAGTTTTACTAGATACAGTTGTTTTTCTATGGTTTGCAAATACAAAAATGAGGTTTTACTCAATGTGACTGTACACTGTAACACTCAATATGACAGTTATTTAAACATAACTCCTACACCACACATGAAACATGGCTAATAATGCCTGAAATAATGCATCTTTGGGAGTTTTACTCGAAACATATGCTTTTTTAAATCTTGCAAATGCAAAAAGTAGTTTTTTACTCAATATGACTATAATAGTCTTAGAATCCTGAGATAATGCGAAAAAAGCAATAAAAATGTATTCAAACATAACTTCTAAACAACACATGCAAAATGGCTAATAATGCCCAGAGATATGTTTTTTTGTTAGTTTTACTAGAAAAATGATCTTTTGTAAGGTTTGCAAAGACACAAATTAGTTTTTTTATTCAATATAACAGTGTAACTGTCATACTAAATATGAAAGGTTTATAATCATAACTCCAAAACCAAATATGAAATTTGTCTTAAAAAGCCTTTAATATTGAATTTATGTAAGTTTTAGCAGAATCAGGTATTTTGGAAAGGTTGACAAATACAAATATTAGATTTTACTGGCCTCATATTGGTCACACTCAAAATGACAGTTTTTGAAACATAACTCCAAAAATACACATGCAAAATGTCTAATAATGCCTGAAGAAATGCATCTTCAAGAGTTTTCCTGGAAAAAAAAAACATTTGGTAAGGTTTGCAAAAACAAAATTTGATTTGTTACTCAATTTGACAGTAATGTACTTAGAATCCTGAGATAATGCGAAAAAAAAGCAATAAAAATGTATTCCAACATAATTCCTAATCCAAACGTGCAAAATGTCTAAAAATGCCTGTGATATTGAATACATGTGAGTTTTACTAGATACAGTTAGAGAATTTAAGGGGACACCTTTAGTCAAAAAGTGATTTATGACCCCTCATAAATCAATGATTTATGACCCCTCAAGGTCAAAGGTCAATGATTTATGAGGGGTCAAGTTCAAAGGTAAATGATTTATGAGGAGTCAAGGTTAAAGGTCAAAGTCAAAGGTCAGGTTCAAATGTCAAGGTCAAGTGGGTGTGGCTTACCCGGAAGAGGGTGGAGTTAAGACCTGCGGTGGGAGTGGTTAAACCAGGAAGAGGGTGGAGTTTTAAACAGAAAGAGGGCAGAGTTAAGACCCGCGGTGGGAGTGGTTAAACCAGGAAGAGGGTGGAGTTAAGACCTGACAGGGAACAAAGGAGGGTTCAGTTTTTTTTAAGAAAGCAATGTCATCTGAGCAGCATGTGACCATATATTTGATAGTTTAAATGTTTACGATCGTTTGAAACAACTTCCAGATTTCGATGTATTGATGGCTGGGAATGTTACGTGTGGAGATGTGGACACGCACGCCCTTCACACACACACACGTAGAGGAGGGGTACAAAAGGGCGGTGTAAGGCTTAGTCATTATTTGGAGCTTTATACGTTAGCGTAAAGACTTTGTTCGATTCGGTCATGATTAGTGAAACGCCTGTGTCGATTTATAAAAATAATAAAACTTACATTGACGCTCCGCAAAAAAGTCGAGTGTTTCTAAATCGTATTCAGATGCCGCCGACCGAGTCTTTGCGTGAGAAATGGGACTTGGAAGGGTTAGGGATGGAGGGATCTTTTGGATTTGTATTCAGATACGAAATGGGTGATATCTGCTTATTTCAGCTAAAAGAAAGAAGAGACGGAAGCCCTTTCTCGATATTTTCATCGTTATCTACCGTGGATTGGGAAGTTTTTGGTGGACACGCACACACACACACACACACGCACACACACGCACACACACACACACACACACACACGCACACACGCACGCACACACGCACACACACGCACACACACACACACACACACACACACACACTCACACACACACACACACATTCGTACGCACACATCGTTAAGACCTGACGAGGGAACAAAGGAGGGTTCAGTTTTTTAAGAAAGCAATGTCATCTGAGCAGCATGTGACCACCCATCTGACAGTTTAAATGTTTACGATCGTCTGAAACAACTTCCATACCTCACGAAAACATATTTAAACAGATGGAAAAAACTATCGCAGAACACAGTGTCACGTAGCAACTGGTCTTTACGGTCGTTTGAAACAACAGGTCAGTTTGGGGGACAAAGCAGGGTTCAGTTTTTACTGACCACCCATCTGACAGTTTAAATGTTTACGATCGTCTGAAACAACAGGACACGCACGCACGCACACACGCACGCACGCACGCACGCACACACACACACACACACACACACATACACACACACACGCACACACACACACACACACAAACACACACACACCATTACCTCTGCTTTTACCACGTTATTAGACAATGGTTTAACTCCATTTAAGCATTTAAACGTTAAAAGCATTGCACTTGTACGACGTTGTAATACTTTTTTTTTTACAGCCGATGACGACGAAGTGAAAGACGATGAACTTTGCTTAAACGATCTTACAAAGTTGGAAGATGATTATCGAGGTGTGTTTAAACCTTCAAATTATTTAATATTATGTGTATTCATTATTTAGTTTCATAGAGGATTTGCCGTAAGATCCTAACGCGATCGTTTTAACACAATCGCAGTCTGGTGAGTCAAATGATTCTCATTTTACAAGAAAAAAAACATGCGGTATACAATACATATGTACATATATTTACTTACAGATTTTCCGTTTACATCTCCGGCTCGCTCGTCTCCCTTAAAGCTGGCGGGTCCGTCAACGGCCGTTCTAGGCAGAGGAGAAGGCTTGATTGCGCCAAAGACTCCAGACATCGAATCCTTGCTCCGAGGGGAAATCATCGAAAACGACGGTGAATGTCCGACAGGCACCCGCTGTAAGTTTTTCTCGTTTTCTGTAAGCTTTTTAAGATTCTCAGGAGCTTTAAAGAGCTCCTCTCACTCTAATGTCTTTCGCTCAAATGAATTTCGCGCCTAAGGGGAATGGGCGGGGACTGATTCCGGAGGTGGGCGGTTGTTTCCGCCAAGCAACCTTCTGGTTGAAATGGAGTGTGGATCAAGATGGATCCCTACTCTATATTCTTTTATTTAACCCAATGTTTTTTAAATACGTGTATAATGCTTTATATCCTATGTGTTGTGAATTCCATCCTACAATATCTTCCAAGGAACCCAAAGAAATGTTACCACACCTCCCGCTTTATTTATTCTATAGATTGCCTGAACTATTTCATAAACTAAATCTTGTCTTGTTTCTGATGCTATGTTTTTTATGCTCATCAATGCACTGTTGGACTGCGAGCACACAACTACTTTCCTTGCTTTGTTTTCCTCTATCCAGTTAACTGCCATATAAATTGCTACCAATTCCCCCGTAAAAACAGATAGTTTATCACTGATTATTTTATTTAATACTATGTTTCCTTGTGGGATAACTGCTACAGCTCTTACCTTTATTTTTTTTATATAGTTTTTGATGCATCCGTATATATCATATCTCAATCCATTTTTCTATCCGGTAACTATTTAAATTTCTATTCTTTAGTAATTGCATGTTTTCTTTTGGGTTATCAAACATCCACGGTGGTATTGCAGGCATTGGTACTGTAGGACTAACTTTAATATTGTCAATTTTAACTTTATTACATATGTCTCCTATAATCCACCCAAAACTATTCTTTTTTGTTTTCTCTTTTTCTTGGCAGATTGGTAGCACTGGACAAGTCGGATATCCTTGCTTGGATCCTTTTAAAGTTGCCCGATAAACTGCTGAGAGTTGATCTCTCCTCTTGTCCAAAGGTTTTTCGTTCATTTTTACTTGTAATACTGCCACTAGGGTTGATGTAGTAGCTCCACAACATAACCTTAAAGCCTGTGACTGGATCCGGTCTATTTTCCCAAGTCATGTTTTTGAAGCAGATTGGTAAATAATGCATCCGTAATCAATAACAAATGGAATTAAAGTTATAAATATATACATGTATTGTTTTCAACGTTAACCTATCAGCCCCCCAATCATTACCCCTCAAAGACCTCATTATATTTAACACCTTTTTACTTTTTCCCCTTTTTTTTTATTTTCCGGAAGGAACACTCCTGAAGGAATAAATAAAGTACTATCTAATCTAATCTAATCAAATCTATTTTGCTGATGTGGGTTGACTAGTTCATATTTTTATCAAACCATATTCCTAAATATTTAAATACTTGTACCTCTTCTATATTTTCACCTTAGAGTTTTTATTTGGAGCTTGTTTGGTACTTTTGTCTTTGTAAAATGTATGACTTTTGTGTTTCCAACAGAGAATCTTAAACCTCAAGCCGTTCCCCAGTCTTGAACATTATTTACCACTTTGTTAGTTTTTTTGATTATTTCTTTTGACTCTAAATAATATACTAGTCTTTCATTAATCTTTTTTTTTTTTTCCATTACTTTTCCCCAAATTTATAATTTCCTGCCTCTTCTGGGTCTTACCCTGACTTGCATATTGGAATTGTTACCGCTAATTTTCCCCTCTGCCGGTCATTCTCCTTCTTCATATATCCTGTCATATCATTTCAAGACCACTTCTTTGACGATGCCACCTAAGTTTTTGATCATTTGATAACCCGCTAGGTCTTTCCCCGGTGACGTATTTTTAACCTTTTTCAAAATTCGAACCATTTCATTCAAAGAAAATGTCATATCCATAGTGTTGGTAAAGCTATTAACGTTGTCTTCCATCATTTCCCCAATATTTAAACTCATTGTTTTTTCTCTCTTTTGTTTTTCCACATTTCTCAAATTATCATTACTGTGCACTTTAACAAATGTTTTTGCTAAAGGTTCTGCTGTTTCTTTACCCGTGACTACATCTTCTTTGATAAATGTGGCACATCATCCTCTTTACCCTTCATTCCAATCTTTACGAATCGTTATATATCCTTTTATTATAAAGTTTAATTTTGGCTTCAGCCCTGTTTCTTGAATACAAATTATACGTGGTTTAGTTTTCATATTTTTTAATATATCCCTTTAATTCATGTTCGGTTGCTATCAAACTTCTGGCATTCCACCGGACAATTAACAGGGTGTTGGAATGTGGTAACATGACTCCGTCACGTCTACTCTCCGTAGTACAGCTTGCACCCGGTACCAAGATAGTTCTTTCAACAACTTTGATGCTGCTTTGACAATTATTTTGATCTTCTCAGTCTTATTTTTACTTTCATTTTGTATCAAAGCTGAGTTGTGCTCTCTGGTTTATTTTGCAAATGAACCGACAGAACATGATCATGTACAAGACTCGCCTACCCACAATGCACTGCAGCCCAACGCTCCTGGTCGGATGTTTTTTTCGGGGTTCATGGAGAGATGCGGTAAAGAGTGGTAGCCAAGACACACGGTCACACACGGTCACACACGGTCACACACGGTCACACTCGGCAATTATTTTGACCTGGGGAGCAGATATAGAGGAAAAAATGTGTCTGGGGGGCCGGGATATCTGATTTTCAGGTACAAAAAACTTCACAATGACACAAAATAAACACAACAGTTAAACCTCACACTAAAAACAAGACATTGACTTGTACGTTCAAAAGACAGAATAGAACAAGTCAAGACATGCAATGCCATCTACAAAATGTTATGTAAATGTTAGTCATTACACACGCGGCTATGGTTTTGATGTATTTGTTACAGACATGTTTACGTCAAGTAACATCACATGGTTCCATTTGCACCTTTCAACAAATCTGAAAAGGAATATTAAGAAGTAAAACTTATATTTAATCCTACCTCTTCTCCGAGCACACGGTGACTGTACATACGGGTCGAAAAATGTTGACCTAATTCAGCATTTCTCAAAGTGTGGGGAATAGAGACATGACAGGTGGGGCGCGAGGAAAGGGAGGAAATTTTTTATTTTTGATTTTTTTTTACTATGCTTTCATTTTCTATACACACTGTAAATCACTTTGTGATTCTGTCTGTGAAATCCGCCGTATAAATAAATGTAAATTACTTATTTTTCCTGTAGGCTTTAAATTTCTCGGCAGGAGCGAAAGTTTGACAGACATAGCAACAGTAACTTTTGCAGGCAGGGCTAAGAGGAACAAACTTTCGCGCGGATGGGTAGCAGGCTAATGTGCGGACCACAATTACACAAAATGGATACATTTGCAACTCGCACCTCAAAGGTCTGCGGAGAAACAAAAATATGACGGGTCTAATCAACCAAAAAGTCAACCTAAAAGAAAATATGGCGAAGGGTATCTTGCTCTTGGATTCACGGCAGCGGAGGTGGGGGCAGAGGAGAGACCCCTGTGTGTTCTTTGTCTAAAACGGCTAGCAGCAGACAGCCTGAGACCCAACAAAGTAAAGAGACAACTCGAGACCACACATGATGTCCAATAAATTGTTTTGTTGGGGCGATGGGGGTAGGTGGGCCTTGAGTCTAAAGTGGGGATGACAGAAAAAAAAAAAGTTTGAGAAGCCCTGACCTAATTGTACGGATCTCACTTTAAACGGCAAACCGATCATTTAAATGTTTTCACTTTGAATATGAAACGAGGAGTAAAATGTACAATATTATCAATTATTTCACAAGGACATGTTTTAAGGATATTGTACAGTATAATTAAATCTAAAATGAATGTGATCACTTTCAGGATCATTTTATTTTTAGCCAGTAAACAACTGTTATGTACTTTTGAATCGGGTTTTCAAAAAAAAAGAAAAAGGGAGGGACAATCAAGGATCAACAATGGCACGACTTTCACTAGCTCAAAAGACAAGAGATTTTAGACCAATGCTGCTTTGGATCTGTTCCTGCTAAACTAGTAAGTGACTTTCAATGCTCAAATCAGAATAATAATACAAATTTTAGCTACTGGAAATTTGTGTGGTAGCAATAAATACCCACCAGCGCGATACTTTGCAGTTCCACACTGACCAACCACGCAACAAACTCAAAAGAACTGTACAAGGAAAAAACAATGCAGTGACTTCAAACTGCAAATATAAGGTTTGAGTAAAATATGTAGGTTGGTGTGAATGTTGTCCGTCTATGTTGACCCTGCAATGAGGGGGCGACTTGTCCAGGGTGTACACCTCCTTCCACCCGATTGTAGCTGAGATAGGCGCCAGCGACCCCCACGTCCCCAAAAGGGAATAAGTGGTAGAAAACTGTGGAAAGTTCAGTAATACAGAATCATTGTGGCATTATCGTGTCAGTTGGACGCTATATGCGCTAGTCCTCATGGTAAATGTGGTTTTCCTTTTGGGAAAACGCCATCGCTTCGGTTCACTGGTGCGGCCAATATAAACCAAAACTGAAAGTTCTTAAGTGGGGGTTTAAGTAGAGTTTATAAATCTTGTATCTGTGCCACATATAGCCTTATTTCAGTGTCAACAGTCTCCAGCTTACTTGCTACACATGTTTTGGCTCTGCCCATCCCTGTGCAGTTATTGGACCGACATTTTTAATACTTTGTCTGTTGTTGTAATTACCTACTAGGCCTTCTTTGCCTTTATTTGTTGTTGTATCTTTATGTTAGCAATTGGGACTTTTTGAATGAAATTGTCTGTGGCTCCATGTTAACGAAGTTGCCTGTACTATTTGACTGATGCATTTTATTGATTGATTTATTATTTTTCTTTCTTTTTCGTTTTGTCTCCTCAGAAAAAAAATTTGGTAACTTTGTTTGTTTTATAACTTGTGCCAGGATAGCAGTAATTGCACAAAGGCATTCTTCTTCTTTTAGTTTTCTGACAGCACGTAGGCGTTCGCATCAACTTTCGTCTTTTTAACAAATGGGTAAAGGGGGAATGATGTATCCCGTAAAACTAGTTGGCACATTTAATATTTAATAATAATGAATATTGTAAAATTCTATAATTTTTGTTATTTAAAGGGGAAAACCCGATTCAAAAGTACATAACAGTTGTTTACTGGCTAAAAATAAAATGATCCTGAAAGTGATCACATTCATTTTAGATTTAATTATACTGTACAATATCCTTAAAACATGTCCTTGTGAAATAATTGATAATATTGTACATTTTACTCCTCGTTTCATATTCAAAGTGAAAACATTTAAATGATCGGTTTGCCGTTTAAAGTGAGATCCGTACAATTAGGTCAGGGCTTCTCAAACTTTTTTTTTTTCTGTCATCCCCACTTTAGACTCAAGGCCCACCTACCCCCATCGCCCCAACAAAACAATTTATTGGACATCATGTGTGGTCTCGAGTTGTCTCTTTACTTTGTTGGGTCTCAGGCTGTCTGCTGCTAGCCGTTTTAGACAAAGAACACACAGGGGTCTCTCCTCTGCCCCCACCTCCGCTGCCGTGAATCCAAGAGCAAGATACCCTTCGCCATATTTTCTTTTAGGTTGACTTTTTGGTTGATTAGACCCGTCATATTTTTGTTTCTCCGCAGACCTTTGAGGTGCGAGTTGCAAATGTATCCATTTTGTGTAATTGTGGTCCGCACATTAGCCTGCTACCCATCCGCGCGAAAGTTTGTTCCTCTTAGCCCTGCCTGCAAAAGTTACTGTTGCTATGTCTGTCAAACTTTCGCTCCTGCCGAGAAATTTAAAGCCTACAGGAAAAATAAGTAATTTACATTTATTTATACGGCGGATTTCACAGACAGAATCACAAAGTGATTTACAGTGTGTATAGAAAATGAAAGCATAGTAAAAAAAAATCAAAAATAAAAAATTTCCTCCCTTTCCTCGCGCCCCACCTGTCATGTCTCTATTCCCCACACTTTGAGAAATGCTGAATTAGGTCAACATTTTTCGACCCGTATGTACAGTCACCGTGTGCTCGGAGAAGAGGTAGGATTAAATATAAGTTTTACTTCTTAATATTCCTTTTCAGATTTGTTGAAAGGTGCAAATGGAACCATGTGATGTTACTTGACGTAAACATGTCTGTAACAAATACATCAAAACCATAGCCGCGTGTGTAATGACTAACATTTACATAACATTTTGTAGATGGCATTGCATGTCTTGACTTGTTCTATTCTGTCTTTTGAACGTACAAGTCAATGTCTTGTTTTTAGTGTGAGGTTTAACTGTTGTGTTTATTTTGTGTCATTGTGAAGTTTTTTGTACCTGAAAATCAGATATCCCGGCCCCCCAGACACATTTTTTCCTCTATATCTGCTCCCCAGGTCAAAATAATTGCCGAGTGTGACCGTGTGTGACCGTGTGTGACCGTGTGTGACCGTGTGTCTTGGCTACCACTCTTTACCGCATCTCTCCATGAACCCCGAAAAAAACATCCGACCAGGAGCGTTGGGCTGCAGTGCATTGTGGGTAGGCGAGTCTTGTACATGATCATGTTCTGTCGGTTCATTTGCAAAATAAACCAGAGAGCACAACTCAGCTTTGATACAAAATGAAAGTAAAAATAAGACTGAGAAGATCAAAATAATTGTCAAAGCAGCATCAAAGTTGTTGAAAGAACTATCTTGGTACCGGGTGCAAGCTGTACTACGGAGAGTAGACGTGACGGAGTCATGTTACCACATTCCAACACCCTGTTAATTGTCCGGTGGAATGCCAGAAGTTTGATAGCAACCGAACATGAATTAAAGGGATATATCATTTCAAGAAGTGGTCTTGAAATGATATGACAGGATATATGAAGAAGGAGAATGACCGGCAGAGGGGAAAATTAGCGGTAACAATTCCAATATGCAAGTCAGGGTAAGACCCAGAAGAGGCAGGAAATTATAAATTTGGGGAAAAGTAATGGAAAAAAAAAAAAAGATTAATGAAAGACTAGTATATTATTTAGAGTCAAAAGAAATAATCAAAAAAACTAACAAAGTGGTAAATAATGTTCAAGACTGGGGAACGGCTTGAGGTTTAAGATTCTCTGTTGGAAAGACAAAAGTCATACATTTTACAAAGACAAAAGTACCAAACAAGCTCCAAATAAAAACTCTAAGGTGAAAATATAGAAGAGGTACAAGTATTTAAATATTTAGGAATATGGTTTGATAAAAATATGAACTAGTCAACCCACATCAGCAAAATAGATTTGATTAGATTAGATTAGATAGTACTTTATTTATTCCTTCAGGAGTGTTCCTTCCGGAAAATAAAAAAATAGGGGAAAAAGTAAAAAGGTGTTAAATATAATGAGGTCTTTGAGGGGTAATGATTGGGGGGCTGATAGGTTAACGTTGAAAACAATACATGTATATATTTATAACTTTAATTCCATCTGTTATTGATTACGGATGCATTATTTACCAATCTGCTTTAAAAACATGACTTGGGAAAATAGACCGGATCCAGTCACAGGCTTTAAGGTTATGTTGTGGAGCTACTACATCAACCCTAGTGCCAGTATTACAAGTAAAAATGAACGAAAAACCTTTGGACAAGAGGAGAGATCAACTCTCAGCAGTTTATCGGGCAACTTTAAAAGGATCCAAGCAAGGATATCCGACTTGTCCAGTGCTACCAATCTGCCAAGAAAAAGAGAAAACAAAAAAGAATAGTTTTGGGTGGATTATAGGAGACATATGTAATAAAGTTAAAATTGACAATATTAAAGTTAGTCCTACAGTACCAATGCCTGCAATACCACCGTGGATGTTTGATAACCCAAAAGAAAACATGCAATTACTAAAGAATAGAAATTTAAATAGTTACCGGATAGAAAAATGGATTGAGATATGATATATACGGATGCATCAAAAACTATATAAAAAAAAACAAAGGTAAGAGCTGTAGCAGTTATCCCACAAGGAAACATAGTATTAAATAAAATAATCAGTGATAAACTATCTGTTTTTACGGGGGAATTGGTAGCAATTTATATGGCAGTTAACTGGATAGAGGAAAACAAAGCAAGGAAAGTAGTTGTGTGCTCGCAGTCCAACAGTGCATTGATGAGCATAAAAAACATAGCATCAGAAACAAGACAAGATTTAGTTTATGAAATAGTTCAGGCAATCTATAGAATAAATAAAGCGGGAGGTGTGGTAACATTTCTTTGGGTTCCTTGGAAGATATTGTAGGATGGAATTCACAACACATAGGATATAAAGCATTATACACGTATTTAAAAAACATTGGGTTAAATAAAAGAATATAGAGTAAGGATCCATCTTGGTCCACACTCCATTTCAGTAAGTGACGCTAATGCACACCAGAAGGTTGC